>NC_056729.1:1078603814-1078626070 GCF_019279795.1 Protopterus annectens
TCTCAATTATAAAAACTAATTTTTAAAGAGACCTCAGTGTTTTATAACATCAGTAGTCTCCAAAGATATCAAGAGCTGGAGATTACGCCGAGAGGTCTCCGGACAGTCAGAAATCCATCCTCTCCTTTTGTATTGTCCGAAGAATTGGAAGTTAAGTTTCAGGAGAGATGGATAGTGGCAGCACATCGCTGCAGCTCAGAATGGGTGGCCATTCTAATAGAGAGAGATAGAATTAAGAGGGAAAAACTTCTAATGGAAACAAAACAATTGTGTGAGGAAATCGTGAATGTAACTTCAAATTCTGGTCTAGTGACTTTTCTCATTAATATCAATGATAAACTTTCTTCGTATGAAAAAGATCTTATAAACTGAAAGAAGAGTAAGCTACAGAAGGACATTCATGATTATGAGCGGAAAAAAGCCTTTGTGCTTTCAGTCAATCAGCAACAAAACTTCTGTTCTTCTGCTGCCTGGAAGTAATGTTTACCTTTTGAAAGCTAACGCTCCTCCTCTTTGGTTCATAGGTTCATAGGTTCTATGAACCTATGAACCGAAGAGGAGGAGCATTAACTTTCAAAAGGTAAACAATACTTCTGGGCAGCAGCATTAGCTTTCAAAAGGTAAACCTTACTTCCGGGCAGCAGAAGAACAGAAGTTTTTTTTCAAGTGAAAGCGGAGTGTCCTCGTATGATGAGGAAGAAGGACTAAATCAAGAATTCCCAGAATTGCAGAGGGCAGCAGATGCAGAAACTTTTTGGAGGACATTTCGGGGGTCCAATGGACAAAACAACTATAACAATACCAGGAAGCGAGGATGGCAAGGGCAAGACCAGTATAGAGACCCGGGAGAGGGACGGTTTAAAAGAAGCAAATGGAAAAATTAAACAGGTAGAAGGAGTGAATGTGAAAGAGTATGTTGTTAATTTATCAAATTATGTTTTTGATGATATGGAACTGTCGGTTTTAGAAAAAGGTTTGAAGTTTATTCCGACAGTGTTACCAGGTATGTATGAGATTAAGGGAGAGATTCTTAGCCTAGTACGTAAAATGTACTTGAAAGAATATTTCTGTAATGTTATAGACAAAAGAGTAATTTCCCGCATGGAAACTGACTCTGAAATTAGTGACAATTTTTATTCTTGTGAGTCAGAAACAGAAAGTAATGCGTATACTCTGCTAGATATGAGTAAAATAAAAACGAGCACTTTCATGCCACCGAGCAAAAACACATATATACAGCGTTTTAATAATGCACTTAATTTAATAATAGAGAAGGAGTTTAATGATTTTGGGAGTGTAGAAAAGGAATATAATTTAACAAAGAATGAGTGGATTAAACTACAGCAGATGAGTAAGAATCGGGATTTAATTTTTAAACCTTCAGATAAAGGGGGCAAGCTGGTAGTAATGAATTCTATGGATTACTTAAAATATGCATGCAACATTTGAATAATGAAGAAGTTTATAGTATAGTAGATGACGTATGTTTAGTGCAGGCACAACAAGAATTACAAAATTTATTAAAGAAGGGAGTGAGGTTGCATTATTTCATGGCCAGTGATGTAACACATAAGTTAAATATGACGAACAGTACAGTGGCCAAGTTCTTTTGTGTACCCAAAATGCACAAAAGTTTACAACAACCTCCTGGTCGTCCAATAGTGTCAGCTACAGGATATTTTACATACAATTTAAGTTGTCTTTTACATGAGATTTTGGTGAAAGAAGTAGTAAAGTTGCCATCTTATATAAAAGACTCGTATGATTTTTTGGAAAAAATAAAGGAGATAATATGGACTGAAGATATGTTTTTTATAACAGCAGATGTGGTGAGTTTATACACCAATATATCACATAATCTGAGGTTGGAAGCTATACAATATTTTTTAGGTGACAGCCCGAGAACTCAGTATATAAAAGAACTAATGCATTTTTGCCTAGTGAATAATATCTTAGAGTTTGATGGAAAATTATATAGGCAAAATGTAGGTACAGCTATGGGGGCGGCTTTCGCCCCAGTATATGCAAATTTATTTATGGGGCTAGTAGAAAATGAATATATCTATAGGAGTGAATTTTTTAACAAATATGTGGTAAAATATTTCCGCTTTATAGATGATTTAGTTTTCATCTGTAAAGGGGGGTATAATGTGGCATCTAAATTTATAGAATATTTGAACATTAATGGATATAAAATTAAATTTGATGGAGTTCAAGTAGGTTTAAAAATTAATTTTTTAGATATTATATTAAGTGGAAAAATACGAGAAAGAATTCATACTACTATATATAGAAAATTTAGTCAAGTTAATAGGATGTTGCATGCTACCAGCTGCCATCTGAGTCACACTCTGAAATCTATTCCTTTTGGAGAAATGTTGAGGATAAAAAGGCTGTGTAGTAATATAAATGAGGCGCGTGAAGAAGCTAAAGGAATAGTAACTAACTTTATTGACAGGGCTTATAACCCAGAAGAAGTATATAGAGGTTACACTAAAATTTATAAGAATAAACACATAAGGATACCAGGAAAAGCTATAATACAGAATGAAGTTAAGGAAAGTGTAGAAGAGAAGGAGAGTTCTGAAATGTTCTTTGTTACTAAATATACTATTTTTTTTCTAAAAAGCTTAATAAATTAGTTAAGGGTTACTGGAAACAAATTATAAAAGAGGTGCCCTCATTATCAAAAATAGAACTGAGAGTTTCTTATCAAAGGGGGCAGAATCTCAAAGATTTCTTGGTACGTGGGAAATACATAAAACCAATGGAGAAAACTGAGAACAATGTTACTACAAGGGGGACTTTTCCTTGTGGAAAATGTTCCGTTTGTCAGCATATAATAACAAAAGTAGAGAAAATAAGAGGGGAAAGTTTTGATACGTTGGGAACATATTCTTGCCTAAATAGAGGGGTAATTTACATGATAAGTTGTCCATGTGGTAAATGTTATATAGGGGAAATGAAGAGAAGTCTAGCAGAAAGAATAAAGGAACATAAAAGGGATGTAAAGAATAAAAAAATGATGAGTCCAATAGCGGAACATTTTAATACAGTACATGGAGGGGAAATAAAGGAAATGAAGGTGGCAGTTTTAGAACAAGTAGCATATCAGTATGGAAATGCAGATGTGTTAAAGTATGCACTGATGCACTGAGGAGAAAGGAATCAATTCTTATAATGAAATATGATACCTTACAACCAAGAGGGTTGAATAAGGAATGTAATTGGCAAAGTTTTATGTAGTGATGATTTTAAATAATGATTGAAGAGTATTTTATTAATTTGTAATGTAATTAATTAATTGAAATGGAATGTGCTCAGGAGGGTATATATTGAAGGATTTTGGAAGGAGAAGTTTTTTTACTCTGTAAAGGATGTGGACGAGGCGCTAAGAGAAATTCTGTTTGTGTAATAAAAAAATCTTTGGTGGAAAGCAGAGCTGTTATTCACTGGTATTTCTGTGTTCCTTTGTCGTAAGAGTTTGGAATTATTTACTTGTTGTTGCAGAAGTAAAATACTTTTAACTTTGTTGGGAAAACTTCTAAAAAAGTAGAGTTTTGGTTGTTGAGACTAAGTACTTTGATAAATGCATACAAGTGGGAGTAGTACCTAAGGGTCTGCATTTTTTTAAATGCCCTAATGGTGTAATTCCACCCGAGTCCTTCTTTTCTGAATTGGTGTCGTTTTTCCTACAACAGGGCTTGACTTCTTAAAATTGCTTGTTGGTCGCAATAAGAAACGAATTGAGGAGGTACGCAATGATATTATTAAGACAGATGTTTTTTTCTAGTATGGAGTTTAATAAATGCCTGTTTGCCAAACCAAGTACCATTACTCCCCCCTTAACTAACACCTTACGTGTTTTTGAAAATTGTTGCACTGAAGACATCAGACAACTTGCTCATACTAAGGTAGATTATAAGTTTTATAATCTTAATAGAGCTCAAAGAACAGCCTTAAAAGAACTGAGGTCTTTAAGCCACCTTTGGTTTATGAAAGCCGATAAGGGAGGGGGAGCTGGTAATTCTTGAACAAGATAAATATGTCAGCTCTATGGAAATATGTTAAGTATTGAGACTGAATATTCATTAGTTAGCCAACAGCTGGTTTATAAGGCATATCACAGTATACATTCTATTTTATATGATCTGTGGGTCAATGGGTATATTACTAATGACATGTATGATTTTATGTTAGGTGAACATCCATTTTTGGGGACCATGTTTGGTATTCCCACAATTCACAAAAATATTGAAAACCCCCCATTTAGACCCATAGTATCTTCACCTAATTCAGTCACAGAAGGTATTTCTTTAGTAGTTGACTATATGTTAAATCCACTAGTCCAAAAACTAGGTTAATTTATTAAGGACTCATTTCATTTTTTGGGTTTTATTAGGACTTTTAGTTCAGTGCATTCCTTTGATTCTGAGAACATTTTGTTTACAGTGGATGTCCAATCATTGTTTACGAGTATCCCCCATAACCAAGGGTTGATTTTGTTAGACAATTCTGGGGAAATGTAGGCCTTCATTCTGACAGCATATTTGTTTTATGCACCTTAATAGAACTAGTGCTTAATAACAATTATTTTCTATTTAACAAGAAAATTTACTAGCAGCTAAGAGGGGTAGCTATGGGGTCCGCTGCGGCCCCGGCTTACGCCAATCTAATTCTTGGGTGGTGGGAGCATAGTGTTCTCAGACCTATTATGGAGCAATATCATGTAGTTTTTTATGGCAGATATGCGGATGATTTGTTTTTTATCCTGGAAGATGGCATAGATCAGGTTCATTCTTTTTGTGATAATATTAATAATTCCAGTGATTTTTTTTTTAAATTTGTATTGGGGAATGTTAGGCTATCAGTGTATTTTTTGGATGTCACCCTGACTTGGGATACTTCTAATAATTGTTTCATACGTGGAATACTTAGGAAGGAGAATTTTGTTAACAGTTATTTGCATTATTTGAGCAGCCATCCTGTTTTTATGAAAAATAATATACTGAAGTTTCAGTTTATTCATGCTTCACGATTGATTTCTGAAGAAGCTGATTTTGAATCAGAAGTCAGCTTTATACAGAATATGTTTTTGGTTAGAGGTTACCCTTCAGATTTACTTGGCAAACTAGCTAATGAAATTAGAACAAGAAGAGCTACTGATTTTCCACCGATTTTGAAAAATGGTTTTACTACTATTACAAACTTACAAATAAGCCACATGGAGTCACGGGTGTTAACAATTAAAGTTCTAACAACACTTACACTTTTGGTACATCTTGTATTTTGGATATGTTTGTTGATGCATTTAACATCAGGACTATTATTATAGAAACTGGAACATCTTATGTGGAAATAGCGAGTTAATAAAAGTTGTAGGTGATAGACCCAATTTTGTATATAAAATAACTTTCTGTTTAAAAAAATGTTTACAATTTGACTTCATATATAAAAGTACCACTGACAGCAGCAGATGCTGAAAGGGGATGTATAAATGTGGTTTTTGTTCTTCATGTCATTTTATTTTTGAGGGACCCCATATTGATTTACCCTGTTTTAACAGGATACTTTCCATTGATGGTGTATACATTTGCAACACTAGTGGCATAGTCTATCTTGCTGTTTGTTCTGTGTGGAATTAATTTTATGTAGGTATGTCCACACGACCACTTAGTAAAAGAATTAAAGAGCACTATTATTGTATCAGAACTAAGAACATCAACAATGCTCTATTTAAGCAATAACCCATGCCTGGGTGTGGGTAATGCTGGATTTACCCACGGTTGGTGTGGTTTGGTCATGAGGGCAAAGCCCGAGTGACCAAACAAAGACAACCATGAGTAAATTCAGCATTACCCACACCCAGGCGTGGGTTATTGCTATTATACAATGACATTATTTAAGGAAAAAAATATTAGGTTTTCTTAAATAATGGCATTGTATAATGCCTCCTTGCTGCCCTTCCGCAGCTGTCCAGTATTCTGAGGCAGTTCTGATGTACTGCACATGCGTATTCTTAACTATTTCTTGATCACTATAACCTCTCATCCTTAAACAATGCTGTGTAGCTTCTACCGTCTCTTGCAACTCCTTTTCATGTACATCTTAACCAAGTTACTAAAAATGAGGGTGGGGTACATACTATGCCTATACAAAAGATGGTTGACATGGCATGGTTTCTTATACAACTTGATAAAAATGGAACCATTCCCATCCGTTTCAACAGTAACATCAAGAAAATTCATACTGTGTACTGATGCATTCATTAAACAGCATAAAAAATCAGTTAAATTATTTTCGCACAGCTCAAATTCTCTTAACTGCTGTTTAGTACCTACCCACAGAAGAAACAAATCACCAAGAAACCTTCTGTAAAAAGGTATAAATCTGGAGTAAGGTGCCTCAAGTATATGCTCCATTTCCCAAATAGTCATCACAGTTTTGGTGTAGCTGTTGGCTGCCATAATGCTGCCAATAGATGGAATTATTAAATACAAAAACATTATTTTCCAACACTATTCTCTAAATAGTACAGACAAAGATTTGCATTTCTCCCAAGTTAGAAAAAGTTCAGAAACTGTTCTCCGTTCAAGACTCCTTCATCATTATGTATAACAGTGAATAAGGAGGTGACATCCATAGTAACAAAAATAAATTCATGCATGGAAATTTTACCAGTATTAGCATCTAAAAAAAGCAAACAAATTGTTCAGAAAATGCTCAGTGTCCCTCAGAATAACCATATTCATATTTAACAGTGGTAATATACTAATATATAATATATAATGTACTAATATATGTTACAGAAACCTGGGCAGTAAAGGCTGAGCAGCTGAGGAAGCTAGAGGTGATAAAGATGAAGTGCGCAAGATGGGTGGTAGGATGCATACTGTGGGACAGACAATGAAATTATGACATCAGAGCTGAAGCCAATGAAGCTCAAATTGCAGAAAAGGACATAGAGAACAGATTAATCTAATTTAGGCAAGTGCAGAAAAGTAGAAGACAATCTGGTGAAGACTTGAGACAGATGGGAAGAAGGCACAAGGAACTGAGGGCATCTAGCAAAGAGACAGATGGACTATGTGACAGAAGATCTGCAAAAGACAAGCATGCCTGTTGAAGAAGGTAGGAGAGTCACATTGAATCAAGAGCAATGGCAACAGTTGACGTGGAATCCAGACCTTGTGTAGAAAAACATGAAAAAAGTAGGTTGATGATGATATATCTGTCCGTATGTATTTATGTAAATATATATATATATATATATATATATATATATATATATATATACAGGGTTTATTTCACTTCTTTGAATATGTCAACTCACTTTTGGTGACATACTTTGAGTTCAGTATTCAGTGCAGAAAGGGAGATTCTCTTCTTCCCACTATTGTGGGAAAATTATGGGATTTCAGATTTGGTATATGTAAGTAGCAGGAATGTATGTATTTCAGACCAGTGTTGGTTCACAGATTTTTTTTCATTGCTTTGCCATTTACAGTTTTTGAATTTAAATTAATAAACTAGATCATATCTGTCTATATGATCTAGTTTATTAATTTAAATTCAAAAACTGTAAATGGCAAAGCAATGAAAAAAAATCTGTGAACCAACACTGGTCTGAAATACATACATTCCTGCTACTTACATATACCAAATCTGAAATCCCATAATTTTCCCACAATAGTGGTTAGAAGAGAATCTCCCTTTCTGCACTGAATACTGAACTCAAAGTATGTCCACCAAAAGTGAGTTGACATATTCAAAGAAGTGAAATAAACCCTGTATATACACACACAAACAACCTTTTACTACTAGAACTATGATATGAACAAATCTCCTTCAACTAATTTTAACAATGTGATGAGGTCAAATTCACAACTGAGCTATTTATAGACCCATAAGGATACAATTTCAGCTTAAAACCATCATTTACATGCTAATGATGTCACAATCCCCCAAACGTTTTATTAAGAACGCTGAAAAAAGGAGCCAGCACATTTCCTTTTATATGCAGGCAGCAAATGCAGATTTTTTCATGCATTCCTTACTGAGATAGTATGTCACATTATGTTTGCTTCCATTTGGGTATGAAAATGCTTAGTAATGCAATATTTGTCAAGAGTATATCTTTCTGAGTGGTTATTAGATTGTAACTAAAAAATATTTGTATTCGACTAGATATTGTTTTATCACCTCAAACACACCTTAATCAGAAGACCCTCTCCAAATCTGGTGGTATTACTGAGGATCAAATTCAGGCCTGAGGAGCACTAAAATCTCTAAAGTAGAAAGGCAGTCTTATGTACATTTTGGAGAAAAGGATCTTTGCAAGTGTTGTAAGGAACTCTGAAAGTGGGATGTCATATGACAGGTACTAAATGCAGTGTCTGACTGGTACTTTGAAAAATAATCTTTTTCCAGTAGCAGATTAATTGCTCTTCAAGGTGGAAAATATGGCATATGTCCATAGCTGTGATTACATCATTAGTAAAACTCATACATGGTTTAGCAGAAAAAGCAATACATTTTCATCAAAAGCAAATTTATGATCAAAACTCTCTGTAAAGAAGGTGATAACGCAGGTAACCAAAGTTGGCACTAATCAGTTCTGATATTCCTCAGGGGCAATGCCAGTCTATTGTGTATTTTGTATCTTGTTGTCATATTATATATTTAATTAAGAATTAAGAATATTATATAATATTTATTAAGAATTCTAAAAGGGAGAACCAATTATGGCATTTATATTTAGTACCAAAGGTAAGGATTGCAGTCACTCCATTGTGCTACATGACATTATACTGACTATTTCAGTGGAGACAATGAACACATGTCTAGAGAACAAAATAATTTCTATTTCTCCAGGACAGTTAAGTTGTTTGTCAGTTGATGTAATAACAAAAACATCCTGTGCTGAGGAGACAGTGTGGTCTAGTCAGATTCAGCATTGAAATACTACGAAGCTCTTGCGATTAGAACTGCATTTTTAGATGTATTATACCTAACTTTCTAATGATAATTCACAGAGACATTTATCAAGGACTTAAACAGTGTTCACATTCTACCTTTTAGAATTAGGAATCTAAAATCACTTTACAAAGATAATTTGTCACACTGCCTTTGACTCCGTTTGAATTCAGGTGGCTATATATGACTTATTTTCAGAGTGTAGAATGCAGCTGTACAAGAATATGATCTCCCTAAGACCAGAACAGTACTTTCTGAAGAGCTGTCAAAGGGGGATTGAAATATGATCTTTTATGCATGTGTTCAATGCAGGACCTTTCAGGCATTTCACAGATGTTGCATTATACTAATTTTTAATTTGGGATGATGATATGAATTCTGTTCAGGATGTGGAATACAGTGTATGTTGAGAATAGAATCTGCTAAGATGATATTGCACAGAAGTTAAAATGTTATAGATTTTACTAGACAAGAAAATTATGTTTTCTTTTAAATAAACATGCCCGGGCAAGCTCCCTGTGTTGAGGGAAGAAATATGGTGTGATCAAATTCATCATAGAGCTACAGTAAAATTCCTAAAGGTAGAATGGACTGTTATCAAATTTTTGTAGCATAAGTGCTCTATAATAAATTCATAGGATTCACAGGTAGTTCAATGCTATTTAATATAATGACCATGTGCAACATGCCAATACCTACCCTTAGGCTTTGCTTTCTTTCTCAGGGAATGGGAGGCTAGTTAGTCCCAGGATAACTTTGAGAGCACCATCCAGTCATCCAGGTTTAATCTGAAGGACAATATTGAATTGCTTGCTTAATCTGCCACCTCAAGTTTATTCCAGAGAAATGGGAGGTGCTGGATGATGAATCTTTCTCTCCATCTCTTACCAATAATAAAATATCCGCTCCAGAAGCTTCCAGTTCCTAGCAACCTTTTGTTATCCCTGTGAGGGTTACTCCAGGATAAACAAATAAACATCCAGAATTAAAGACTGCTGACAGCCTGTCAATTGTAATATTTTTGGCAACTATTTTCCAAGCCTAAATTGGCATTCTAAGTAACAAATTGCTTTATTTTTTGTTTGTGCCTTCTGGTTCTAAAAAAAAATCATACATATGCTCAAGTGCCACTCTGATTGTTCTTTTTTGATGTAAAAATAACACAAATGTGTTTTAGTATTAACAGCACTGATTGACTTATTGAGATATAGGTGGTCAAGGAACACTGGAACTCTAATGATGCTGTGAGTGAGACAAAGATCACCCTTTAGGAATCTATAAGACACAGAGCACAGTACAGGGCATCTAGTTTGTCCTGGTCATTTTTAAGAAAAGATATTTTTTGGTTAGCAAATTCTGGACCATTTTGTGTTTTTGATATGTTGAATGAAGCACATACCAAATGGAATGTTGTATTCTACAACTGATCTGATCACTGCTGAATATCGGGTAACAATAATATCTTTGGATCTAGACAAAACACCTTTGTTTATTAGGTGTTCTAAGTAAGATTTCATGACTATATTCAACTCATGATAATAAAATGAAGAGAGACTATGAACCTCTATGCCAGCGTCCCTGACTGTTGTTTTTTTTGTTTGTTTGTTTAAAAAGGGAGTGTTATTAATACTGTATGCTGTAAGTACTTGCTGTTTTCCAAAATAAAGCATACTACATTTTTTTGGGATACAATGTAGCCCATTATCCATACACTAGGTATTAACTATGGTAAGGTGTTAATGAAGGGTAAAGATATCGGATATACATTGGACAAATACATCTAGTTGGTTGTAGTCTGCAAATTGGGTTAAACAGAGGTCCAGGTAAACAGTTTTCAGATCGGAGAAGGAGATGCTGAATAGGAATAGACCATGTGCAGACTGCTGGAGGCTCAACTGGTTACCTTAGCACTACTTAAAAGGCAACTCTGTCACTCGTCCCCTTGTACATTGAAGATTAAGCAGGTGGGGTAGTTTAAGATGCTTTATTACATACAAACACATCAAGATGGATAGCAGCATCAGTAAAAACAAACAAACTGATTAAGAGAGCTTACACACAAACTGTACATGTTTATATTTCAATAGCTTACTACAAAATGGCAGTCAGACTAGCACATGCTCAGTATTTATACACTTGTGCAAGCCCTTGGATAGCTTCTTAAAGACACATACACACATTGATCTAAATCCTGCCTCTTAAAAAAAGATTGCTCTTTATCAAAATTACATTGCAGTTAGACATACATCAATATAGACATTTAGATACCAACACAGTGTTCATGTCCAAGTTGCTGTGTATCTAGAACATGGTCTGGAGATGCAACCAGATCTCATAATACAACAATCAGGACTGGGTTTAGCAACAGGGACAGTCTGCAGTGAACAACTTGTATTAGGAACTTTGGGATTCATCACAGGAATGGGGATACTCTCTGGAACTTCCACTGGAACTGGAACACTGGACAACACTATGGTATAGGCTCAGACACCTGTATCAAATGCTTTGGATGCAACCTAAAATCAAGTCCTGATTCCACAGTGTACGATCTCTGCTCTAAGCAGATATTCTTCACAATTCTAATCCAATCATAACCTTTGGATATTTGTCTCCTTACTACTTCTCCATCTTTAATGGATTGAGTGGTTTTCTGGTCTTATCATAATAGACCTTTTGGGCTATATGCCTCTTCAACACGGTTTTCACTGACCTGTTGTTCTTGCCACATGGAACCAACAATTGACTACATATTGGTAATCTGGTTCTGGTTTGTCTCGACAGAAGCCTTTGAGCAGGTGAATCAAGATGTTTATCACGAGGAAAGTTTCTGAGATTCATGAGATTCAGGAAAACATTGCTATTGTCTTGTTTTGACTTCTCCAGTAACTGCTTTGAACTGTACGTTCCACCAAACCATTTGACTGCAGATACTCTGGGCTACTCGTGACATGAGTAAAGTCTCACTCTTTGGCAAATCTTTTGAATTGTTGGCTTGTAAACTGTGTGCCATTGTTATAAATAACTTTGTGTGGACTACCATGGACTGAAAAATGATGTTTCATCTTAGTAATGACAGTAGTGGATGCCAGATTGAGAAGTAGGTCAATCTCGAACTAACTGGAATGGGAGTCTACTAACACTAAATAATTTTGACCATTCCACTCAGAAATATCAATGGATGTTTTTGACCAAGGTAGTTCAGCTGAAATGGTTCTTACTGTTGATGTGTCTTTGTACTATTACACACAGAACAAGATGAAAGTACTCTCTCAACATCTTGTGACATAGAAGCCCAAAATACCAATCCTCTAGCCCTTATTTCTGGTAGAGTCTGCTCTTGGGTGACATCGATGTAAGGAAGTAATGTACTCTTGTTGCAAAGACATTAGAACAATAACTTTAGGACTTTTCATGATGATATCATTATCTGACAAAATCTCATCTCTATATGGAAAATAAGGTTGCACTTCTGGAGGTAAACTGGATTGCTTTGATGGCCATCCTTCTTTGAGGAAGTAGTTGAGCTTTTATAAAACTGGATCTGTGGCTGTGTGATCTCTAAGATGTGTGGAAGAAAAATTTCTTACCTCCATGATTTCAAAATCAAGTCTGTCATTCTCATGCTGTACAGTGGTACTTCTGAGTGATCTGGATAAAGTCTCAGCACGATAAAGAAGTTTGTCTTTTTTGTAGACAAAATTGAAATTATACTTTTGCAATCTCAACATCATGCATTGCAATCTGTCTGGGGCTATATGCATAGGCTTTCTCAAAATAGTGACTAGAGGTTGATTTGTTTATGTCAGAATAGGTCTATAATATACATAATCATGGAACTTGGAACATGGAAACACAATTGCCAAAAGCTCTTTCTATATCTAAGCATACTGCATTTTAGCTTGGGTAAGAGTTCTGGATGCATAGGCAACAGGTTGACCCTCTTGTAGAAGAAATGCACCAAGACCACATTTAGAAGTATCACTTGAAAGAGTAACTGGCTTGTGGATGTCATAGTATCTGAGAGTAGGTGGACTAGCAATTCTCTGTTTCAGGACATCAAATGCTCTCCGGTGCTATTCTGACCAAGACCAAGATACATCTATGTGTTAGCTCTTTAAGTGGAGCAGATATTTGACTCCAGTCTAGAATTAACTTGCCTAGGTAGTTAACCATGTCAAGAAAATATTGCAGGGCTTGAACACTGTCTGGAGCTGGCATTTTGAGAATGGCTGTTTGCTTAGAAGGGTCTGGTCGTAAGCCTGAACTGGTAAATAAATGACCAACTTAACTGACTTCTCATAACCTGAATTTGTATTTCTGTGGATTCAGCTTACGATTCACTTGATGTGCCCTTTCTAGAACTTTTCTGAGATTTCTTTTATGCTCTGCTTCACCATTACCTCCTACTAGTATGTCGTCAACTATAATAGCATAAGGATACCCAGATAAAATTTGTTCCATTGCACGTTGAAAATTCACTTGCAGAATTTATCCCAAATGGTATTCTCAGAAATCTGTACCTTCCAAATGGAGTACTGAAAGTAGTAGGCAGTAAGGATTTCTTATCAAGCAAAATTTGCCAAAATGAACTCTTTGCATTTAAGACAGAAAAAAAAAACAGTGGCATTTGGCATAAGAGCAGCGACTTCCTCAACTGTACTCATTGGATGATGAGGTCTTTTCAGTGCCTTTGTCAAATCTCATGGGTCAATACATATTTTGATGTCATCTTGAGTATTTCTTATGAGCTACCACCATGGAAGATACCCACTCATTCGGAGCTATGAACCAACTGGACAACTCACACCTTGTTGCACCATTTTGTCTAGCTCAGCTCTGACTCTGTTTTGCATAGCTACTAGAACTCTCCAGGCTGGCCTGACAATTGGGCTGACATCTGGGTCTAACTTCATGAAGTACACAACTGGAAGCTTGCCTAGTTCATCATCAAAAAGACCAGCATAGGTAGGAAAAAATAGACTGGGTGAAATCAGAGCAGTGGTCTTCTAAGCTAACATGGTGGACTTCCTTGTTAAATGAAAGCAGTCCCATTTTCAAAGTGTCTCTGAGGCTTAATAATGGCTAGACATGCCTCTTAATCACATCAAATAATAAGCTGTAGATTCTCCCAGCAGAGTAACATGAAAGCATTACTGAGCCTTCTGTTTGAATCTCTCCACCACCATAGGCAACAAGCTTTGTACACTTTGACAGATCAAGCCTTTGACCAGCACATAGTCTGGTAAACATTTCTGCAGATATAACATTACACTTTGAGTCAGTATCATCTTTGAGCTCTATGGGTTTGCCATTTATCCGAACAGTACAGAATATTTCATTCTTGGCCCTCACTGCATTCACTGTTTCACTAAGCACTGACACCATCAACATAAAGAGAATGAGACTCTGGGTCATGGCTTTCTAATTGATTAAATTGTTTCTTAAAATGTTTCCTTTTAGTAAAATGATGAGCACCCCTTGATTTACAAAATCTTTTGAAATGATTCCATTTATTACATTTGAGGCATTGTTGACCAAAAACTAAACATTTTTCTCTCTTAGATTTGTGGCTGCTACTACAATTACAACAGTTGGCAATGAAATTAGGTGCTGGCCTTGCTTTCAGTTTGCTGACATTCTTATGCTTCATTGACGCTGCATGAACTCTGGAACTTGCTAGAAAGCTCTGGGGTTTACCTGTGGGTGGAGCAGGGGCTACAGTTGCTGCCATGTGCCTGGGTCTGTTTCTTTTAACCATGTGCTGCATGCTATCAACGTGAGCTTTAGAAGTTACTGGAAATATGCCTTTCTCATTTGTAAGCATATTTATGCACTTTTGTGAGATCATATATCTGACAAATCTCAATGGCCTTATTCAAAGTTAAATCACTGTCATGAAGCCAAATCTTTCTCACAGCATCATGTTTAATACCATACATAAGTCCGTCCTTTATCAACTCATCCCTTAAATCACCAAATCTGCATATTTTAGCCTTATTTCACAAGTCAATTACATATGCTGCAAATGTTTCACCTGGTGTTTGATCCTTTGTGTAAAATAAGTACCTGTCCATTGTAATGTTGATCTGGAGGTTTCACATTTCTCTAAATTTATGTTTTAAGCAGTCAGGGTTCTCCCTTGACTTACCTTGTACAACAATATGAGGACTTTCCTCCTCCAGCAAATATGGAAGGTGCATACACAAATGAACGTTCCCTTTCAATGGCTTCTGACCCAGCTAAATTAAGTAGAAAAAATGCCCTTGTACAATCATCTTTATCAGAAAATGCAGCCTGTATGAAAATGTCATACTCTTGCTCAAACACTCCAGTTCTCTGCAATATTATTATCAAACACTAGTGGACCAGGTTTTCAAAATCCTTCAGCCATGCCAACAAAGTATGTCTGTTTGTGCATACACAGAAAATATGGCCCTTATAATCATGTATGAACAAGTACACACAGCGGCTTATAACAGCATTCACATGCACAATAAACTCTTTGGAATACTGTACTGAAATATGCTCTGAATGGGTCTATATTAGATGAACGAAATGATAAAAGAGCAAACGTGCTTTTATCGACACATAAAATGCGAAGTCACCAAACATCAAAGTTATGGAGCAGTGATTTTTTTTTCCCAGGGAAAAAAAACTGCTGTTCAAAAAAAAAAAAAAAAAAAAAAAAAAAAAAACTTTAGAAACAAAATAAAGTGGGAGGCTTACTTAATTATACCAACTCCGAGGTCACACTATAGTGTAGGAAACCACAAAAGTCCCATTCTTTTTCCCTGGGAAAAAAAATCACTGTTCCGTAACTTTGGTGTTTAGTGACTTTGTGTTTTATGTGTCGATAAAAGAGCATTCACTCTTTTATCGTTTCGTTTATCTGATATAGAGTCACTCTGAAATGACTTTATTTTGTGAAATAACTTTACTGTAACACTGCACAAACATGCAAACACTTCATACACCTCTGACAACTTGGATAGCCTCAGTTAATATGAAAAATACGTGCTTTGCAAAATTGCAATTCAAATTCAGACTTTATTTCAAACATTTTCCGTAGTAATTTGAATATGTCTAGCAATATTGGACATTTTGACTTATTTTAATATCGCAGGGGAGTCCAACCTTTTGGCATGCTGGGGCCGCATTGAGTGAACAGAAATGGTCTTGGGGCCACATATAAAATATATCATATAGTTAACTCTTTTGTTGCTCTGGAAGACCACAGTCGACCTCCTGGCTGTACTGTAGGTGCATTTGAACAATGAATAAATGTAATAAATGCCTAATATTTGCCTTAAAATTCTAATTCTCATTCTAATTCTAATTCTCTAATATAACAGTTAACTCTAACATCTTAGTTAATCTCTCTCTCTCTCTCTCTCTCTATATATATATATATATATATATATATATTTTTTTTTTACAAATAAACAGATATTCAATACAGCACTAGCATTTCTCACTGGGAAAACCATTCCAGCAGTCCAGCTACATAAAATGTCAACATCAGCAGTCCTACAATACTATAATCCACAAAAATAACCCAACAAATTAGCAATATAGTAAAGAATTCACATTACTGACTTAATAAAACAATTCTGAATAAGCTACAAGAGGGTCTCACCCAAACAAATAACTGGTGCCAGAAATATGGCCTCAAGCTAAATTCCAAAAAATGCATCATCATCCCCTTTGAGGAGAGTGATGTCCCCACAAATTATCACATTAATAGCAATGTTGCAAGCACGCAATAAGTCGTATGGTACTTGGGCACCCAGGTTGATAGAAACCTGACTTTTGACCACCATGTTGTCTCCGTTGTAAGGAAAGCATTTTACATGACCCACTTCATTAGTGAGGGTATCTCATCCAGGGACAAGGAGATCATAACATCCCTGTATCCTTCCTTTACAATAGCCATTATTGAGTGCAGTGTCCCTTTTGGCATGTGGCTCAGCAAAACACCCTGCCAAAAGAAAGACTACAACCATTTCTGACAAAAAAGGTCAAAGGACTAAGTTCACTTAGTTATCCAAACAGACTAAAAAGCTTCTTGCTTTCCTCTGGCTCTCACTGGCGCCTATAAATTTCATCATTGGCTTGCTTTCCAGGCTAAGAAAGATCCTGCTTTAAGAGACTTCCTCTACCTCAGAAATACTGGCTTTACTTAAAACGCTCACTACAAAGACCACAGCCTTCACTGCAACATAAACAAGCCACTTTTTATGGACAGTTCTTGACACAAAAACCTTCAACTTCTGTAAAAAGCTCCTCTCATTATCAAACAATGTAGTTCAGCAACACGATGGCTGGATGGATAGCCATAAATGTAGTCCTTGGGTAAGTAGCATAGCCTTCATCAAACCAGAAGGAAATCCACATACTAACCTTTCCCAGCTGGATGGCTAAGATCTAATATTGGTTACTTGTCTAGTTGCCCAAGAAGAGGGGCATGTTTAACTAAGAATTCCATTTGTAAAATTATATTCAGTATACATATTAAATCTCTCTTTCTTACACACACACACACACACACACACACACACACACACACACACACACACACAAAAATCCCCTACTTGTAAAATAGGCAACCTTTGTAATTATAACTGTAAAAAAAAAAAAAATTAAGCTTATTCTGTACCTCAGTGATTCCCACTGCTACGAGATGTAATCTCTGCCATATTGTATGATTACTACATCCATAATTTGTGGTCTCTCTCTCTCATGTATTGTATTGCATTGTTTTGTGTATTTTTTTGGAGCTTTTCTCCCTGGGCCTCTGCTGAAAATGGACCTGTGTCCAGTCAGACTTTCCCAGTAAACAAATGTAAAATAAAATAAAATAAATAAAAATAAACTTCCCTCCAATCTAAAGCCATTTGACATTCGGACATTTTAATTTGTGCAGAAGTTACTCACAGACTGACAGTTTACTGAGCTGTAATGCTGACCTTCGCTTTTGAAAAAAAAACAAATTCCCAGATATTGTCAATAGCTCAGTGTAGAGAGGATTATTTATTTATTATATATTTATTTATTTTTGGAAAACATCTTTAAAACTGTTAAATAGATTACACACCCAGATACACAGAAAAGTTATTGTGATTATGTAAACCACAGACTGCTGCAAGAAATCAGTCACATTAGCACTCTATGTTTATGTCCGAACAGATGAATCATACCTGTCAATTCCAAAAGAAGTAAAGTAGCTTAATAAGAAGGTTATTTGCAAGGTTACGTGGCAGTTTATATTGGAAATAAGCAGAGATATTAAAAAGGCTCTGTTTTTCATAATTATGCCAAAAAGTCTTCCAAGGTAAATACAACTTCTGATTTAGTATAGAACCATACCTCTCAACCTTAGAGCAAGAAATCTGGACAAAGCGAAAAATAAAAGTGGGACACAGGCCCAAAAATAGTTATGCATCACAGACACCATTGAAACAACTGTAGCTGCAAACATTATACATCACTTATAATCTTTCTATCCCATTATTGTCAGTTAAACATTATATGGCTCATTCAGTCCTGCTTTGTTTTGCATCAAAGAAAGCCATGCTTTGAAATGACAAATGCATTAAAAATAATAAATAAAACACATTGCATCAACATCCTGCAACTTCCTACCTACAAGCAACCACAGAGCTTTCACTGAAACTAGGGCTGCTTGTTTCCCCAGAATGACAGCTCTCCCTAATTCAGTCTAATGGTATACAATCTACCAGTATCTGGACTACCTGAAATAAATTAAATTATGGCCTGTAAATTGAAAGTACACTTTGTTTAATTAAACTATATTTCTAAGCCCACTTACTATATTTTTTCAGTAACATCCCAATATCCATTTCCAGGTCACTTTACAAGACATTGGCAGTGGTAGACTTGGCATCCTTCAGAACCCCACAGGTCCACGCTAATACATTGTCCATTAAATGTAAATATCCATTCACTGTAAATGGCAAGAAGTTATGTCTTAAAAAGTCTACTTCTGGCATGCATACCCAAGTGTTAGGTTTTGAAACAAAGAAACATATTATCTGCAGTCCGTAAGTCTCTGTCTTTAATAATCATCTACTGTTGCAGTACTCCCAACACATAAGCACACACATACACACTAAAATCCCCAACATTTAAAAATGACATTGTGCCCACTTGATTTGCCAGTATTGATGATCCGCCAAAGCTATGCTTACTGTTGTCCAATCTACCACTGCTTAGAATCCACCAATGAAAAAACAGTACTAGGTGCTTTTTTGTTTGCCTGAAAAAACAATACAACTTTATATGCTACAGTCCCACATAGTCAGTCCACTACTGACCCATTAACCCTAGGCTTCTGTCTCATTCTTACTCCCTGGAACTGCATTACCTTGGACAACTACTTTTATTTCCTAAGCAAAAGATACAAATTGGAAGATGAGGCAAAAATTCAGACATTCTTTGAAAATCCATACAGTTAAGAGGTATGAGTTCATGTTCAATACAACACTCTCCCTGTCAGGAAAGCTGCAATTTAATGAAAGTGTACTCTTAATGTATGATATATTTGTGAGCTAACTTGTTTGTGTTCAGTAGGTAGACTGATCATTGTTAGCCTCTTTGTGCGTGCGTCTCTCTCTCTTATGCACACATATACACACATACACACACACACACACACACACACACACACACACACACACACACACTCTTCTACTTTCACACACACAATTCTGCTTTCATGCATGCACTCACTCACTCTGTACCTACCTATTAACACAGGTAATTGCTGTCCTTTTCAAAGGCAACAGCGGCAAATCCATACATGAGTCCCTCTTCAGCAAGAATACACACACTGATTGTTCGGCGCAAAATAATGGCGTAAACACACTTACCCTTTTTTGGCTCAAAAACAAAACTAGAAGGGTGCTTTGGTGCATGAACACACCGACATTAGTGTTACAGGTCACAGGAGCAAAAAACACAAAACAAAAAAAGTGTTTTTGGGCATGCATACATTGATGTTGCAGTTAGAGGTTGAGGGCCGCATGGAAGAGCTCTGAGGGCTGCATGCGGCCTGCGGGCCGCAGGTTGGACACATCTAGTTTAGAGTGTTCTGTATGCTTTGTTTCATATTTATTTAGTTTGAGCAAGTTTTAACATTAGAAATTCACATCTGACCTGTTTTACGAATTATACATGCAGCAAGGATGGTCCACTTCTCTATATTCCACCAACCGTAGCTAGATGCTTCTTGAATTCAAATCTGAGAAACAGGAGTTCTTTCTGGCGATTAGATATACCACTTCTGATACCATGTCACTCGTCCCCTTGTACATTGAAGATGAAACAAGCAGGGTAGTTCATTTAAGATGCTTTATTACATAGAAACGCATCAGGATGGATAGCGGCATCAGTAAATATATACAAATTGATTAACAGATAGATCTTACACACATACATGCACACATCTCAACAAATTACTACAAAATGGCAGTCAGACTTGCATGTGCTCAGTATTTATACACTTGTGCAAGCCCTTGGATAGCTTCCTAAAGAGACATTCACACATTGGTTCTATATGACTGTATCAAATGGACTAAATAGCGAATGCTATTTAGTTGATCCGATACTGTCAAAATGGTAAAATAGCAAAGTCATGGAACATCAAATTTTTTTCCCAGGGAAAAAATTCGCTGGGCCGTCTTTGGGACTTTGCCATTTCCTCCAATGCGGTGCAATCTTGGAGTTGATATATTTAAGTAGGGGGGTGTGGGCGTGCAGCCCCCACTTAAATTTGTGTTTAAGTTTATTTCTTTCTTTTACGGGGCAGCAAACTTTTTTCCCCTGGGAAAAAATTTGCTGTTCCATTTGTTCAATATTTTGTTTCGATATTATCAGTGCAATGAAATAGCACTCACTATTTACATCATGCGATAATATGATATAGATGCCACACATTGATCTACAACTGCCATATAAACGATGTGAGTTCTGTCTTTCAGTCATCTGGTTATTCTGGTAACCACATAAGATTCTAAGTTTAAAGCAGATAGTTTTCTTACACTTCTGGTCTGAGATATGGTACTGAATGCATTGGCTGGAATTGTATGAACAGCATAACTACTGCTGACAGCTTCTGTGACCCTTTCAAGACTAACAATATTTAACAAATATGATGCCCCCTCAAAAAGGCCAATTTCTTGCAAGTCAAGCATAATGAGATTCTTAATATTAATTTCCATAACTTTATATATATAGGATTTGCAATACTAATGAGTCTATCATTTTCAGGGTCTTTGGTAACGACACCCTTGTGGAAGGACATCAACCTAGCAATTTGCCAAGATTTGGAAACATAGCTTGTGGCTAAACTTGGCTTAAACAGTTTATGGAAAGGCTCTGTAAAAACCTGTTTGATACAGTTTTTAAGTCTGAAAGAAAGACTAAAATATGGTATTTTATACATAACAGAAAAGTAATTTTTTTGTTTATGCATTTTACATTGAAACTCTGATATGCATCACATTTGTTTTTATTAGGGTAAGTATATGAGCTATGCTCAAGGTGAGCAATATAGTACATGCTTAGAATACATATTTCCTGAGTTTTCATTACATCAGAAGTAGAAATCCTACACTTATTACTTGAAATGGCACTGCTTTTCCAAACAAAATGTACCAGGACCAAAATTCCTACAAGGATAAGGGCTATGGTATGCAGTCAAAATCAGTACAGTGCTGCACTGAAATCCCTAACAGTATGGGAACAAATTTTGTCATGATCAAGGTAGTGGCCCAAGTTACTCCAGAATAAAGCTCTTTTTTTTTGGTAGCCTGTTCTGGCACCTGTCTTTTTCTAACTAACTTACTACTTCTTAACCGATTACAGTTATACATTTCTAATACATAAGCTTGATATCAATCAAAACTGTAGTGTTCTGTAATCTCACTGATGTGTGACCACTCTTTCAGCCAAGATTCTTGAGCCTAGCAAGACAACTGCCCCTTTTCAAAAACATCTGCAATAGAACATGCCATAAATGGAGATGCTGCCAGCCCAACTATCTGGAACATTGTAAATAATTATATGTCACTTGTGAATATTATCATGATTTATATAGAAATGTAACAAAGGGAGATACTGCCAGCACAGCTGTCTGGAATTGTGTAAATGGTTGTGTCATTTGTGAATGTCAATGTGCTTCATGTAAGATCCTTGTGTTATAAATGTATTAGAA
The DNA here is from genome assembly GCF_019279795.1 of Protopterus annectens. Lineage (NCBI taxonomy): Eukaryota > Metazoa > Chordata > Ceratodontiformes > Protopteridae > Protopterus > Protopterus annectens. The sequence continues at coordinate 1,078,626,025 of NC_056729.1, forward strand.
TTGTATGTCATGTATATATCAAACTAGGTTTGTACAGATGTGTGCT